>NW_026961477.1:0-13218 GCF_963924245.1 Chroicocephalus ridibundus | reverse complement strand
ACATGGGGACACGTATGGGGCCACTTGGGGACAGGCTGCGGGGACGTGGGCACGTGGGGGGACACACGTCACGGGGACACGTGGGGACATGAGGGGACACGGGGACACGGGGACACACAGGGGAACGAAGAGACGCAGGGGGACGCCCTGGGGACAAGGGGACGCCGCAGCCATCGTGGGTGACGTGGGGGTGGTGGCATCGCCTTGGGGGGCAGCGGGGCCCGGGGACAGCAGAGGGGACGTGGGACGTGGGGTGGCCGCGTCACCGTGGGATGACGGGGAGGGGGGGGACACGGGGACAGCGGGGCGGGTGAGGACGGGGTGACACCCCGGGAGGGTGACAGCGTGGGGACACTGAGGTGACACTCACCGTGGCCGGGGATGACGGCGATGGCCTGAATCTCCCAGGTGGTGATGGAGTCGGGGAGGAGCACCGTGACCCTGGGGACACGGGACACGGGGACATTGGGGCATGTGGGGACATGGGGGACGTGGGGGGACATGGGGACATGGGGACATTGGGGCATGTGGGGACATGGGGACATGGGGACATGGGGGGATGTGGGGGATGTGGGGGACATGGGGGACATGGGGACATGGGGACATGGGGGATGTGGGGACATGGGGACATGGGGACATTGGGGCATGTGGGGACATGGGGGACATGGGGGGACATGGGGACATGGGGACATGGGGGATGTGGGGACATGGGGGACATGGGGGGACATGGGGGGACATGGGGGACGTGGGGACATGGGGGACATGGGGACATGGGGACATTGGGGCATGTGGGGACATGGGGGACATGGGGGGACATGGGGACATGGGGACATGGGGGGACATGGGGGGATGTGGGGACATGGGGACATGGGGACATGGGGACATGGGGGGACATGAGGGGACATGGGGGGACATGGGGACATGGGGGGACATGGGGGACATGGGGGATGTGGGGGACATGAGGGGACATGGGGACATGGGACGTGGGGGGACATGGGGGACATGGGGGGGTGGGGGGGTGGGGGACATGGGGACATGGGGACATGGGGGATGTGGGGACATGAGGGGACATGAGGGGACATAGGGACATGGGGGGGTGGGGGACGCGGGGACGCGGGGGCGGCGGGGGGGACGCGGGTGTCCCCGGTGTCACCTGCTGCTGTCGGGGCCGAGGCTGCGCCACATCCAGCTCTCGGGGAAGAAGCTGCGGGAGGGGACCGGCCCCTCCCCCTCCCCCCTCCCCCCTCCCCCTCCCCCCAGGGCTCATCCCACGGCTCCGGGAACAGCGCTGGGACCGCGACACGGGGGACACGGGGACACGGGGGGACACGGGGACACGGGGGGACAGGGGGACACGGGGACACG
The DNA here is from genome assembly GCF_963924245.1 of Chroicocephalus ridibundus. NCBI lineage: Eukaryota > Metazoa > Chordata > Aves > Charadriiformes > Laridae > Chroicocephalus > Chroicocephalus ridibundus. The sequence continues at coordinate 11,853 of NW_026961477.1, read as the reverse complement.
GGGGACAGGGGGACAGGGGGGGACACGGGGACAGGGGGGCACGGGGACACGGGGACAGGGGGACACGGGGGGACGGGGGGACACGGGGGGACAGGGGGACACGGGGGGACATGGGGACATGGGGGGACACGGGGACACGGGGACACACGGGGACATGGGGACACACGGACACACAGGGGGACACGGGGGGACACGGGGGGACACGGGGGGGACATGGGGGACAGGGGGGGACATGGGGGACACGGGGGGACAGGGGGACACAGGGGGACATGGGGACAGTGGGGGACAGTGGGGGACAGGGGGGGACAGGGGGACAGGGGGACACGGGGGGACAGGGGGACACGGGGACACGGGGGGACAGGGGGACACGGGGGGACACGGGGGACACGGGGGACATGGGGGACAGGGGGGGACATGGGGGGACACGGGGGGACAGGGGGACACGGGGGGACATGGGGACATGGGGGGACACGGGGACAGGGGGACACGGGGACACGGGGGGACAGGGGGACACGGGGGGACATGGGGACATGGGGGGACACGGGGACACGGGGACACAGAGACACGGACACACGAGGACACACAGGGACACACGGGGACATGGGACACACGGACACACAGGGGGACACAGGGACACGGGGGACACATGGGGACATGGGACACACGGACACACAGGGGGACACAGGGACACGGGGACACACAGGGACATGGGACACGGGGGGACACGGGGGGACACAGGGGGACACAGGGACACGGGGACACACGGGGACATGGGGACACGGGGGGACACGGGGGACACGGACACACAGGTGACAAGGGTGACACAGGTCACGTGTCACATGGGGTCACACAGGTGACATGGGTCACAGAGGTCACACAGGGCACATGGGGTCACACGGGGTCACACAGGGTGACCCCCCCCAGGGATCCCCCCCCCAACCCCTCCCAGTGACCCCCCCCCACGGCCCCCACCCCTCACGACCCCCCCCCAACCCTCCCGTGGGCCCCCCATGGGCCCCACAACCCCCCCCCCCCCCACGGCCCCCCCCCGCCCCCTTCCCGTAACCTCCCGTGTCACCCCCCGTGTCCCCCCATCTCCCCCATATCCCCCCCATGTCCCCCCATGTACCCCCTTGTCCCCCCATCTCCCCCCATGTCCCCCCCATGTCCCCCCATGCCCCCCCATGTCCCCCCATCTCCCCCCATGCCCCCCCCATGCCCCCCCCCCATGTCCCCCCCATGTCCCCCCCCATCTCCCCCCCATGTCCCCCCATCTCCCCCCATGTCCCCCCCATGCCCCCCCCATGTCCCCCCATCTCCCCCCATCTCCCCCCATATCCCCCCCATGTCCCCCCATGTCCCCCCATATCCCCCCATGTCCCCCCATGCCCCCCCCGTGTCCCCCCCATGTCCCCCCCATGTCCCCCCCCATGTCCCCCCCATATCCCCCCATGTCCCCATGTCCCCCCATATCCCCCCATCTCCCCCCATTTCCCCCCATGTCCCCCCCCATGCCCCCCCATCTCCCCCCATGCCCCCCCGTGTCCCCCCATGCCCCCCATGTCCCCTCAAGCCCCCCCCATGTCCCCCTATATCCCCCCATGCCCCCCATCTCCCCCCATGTCCCCCCCATGTCCCCCCATGTACCCCCTTGTCCCCCCATCTCCCCCATGTCCCCCCCATGTCCCCCCATGTCCCCCCCCATGTCCCCCCATCTCCCCCCATGTCCCCTCATGTCCCCCTATGCCCCCCCATGTCCCCCCATATCCCCTCAAGCCCCCCCCATGTCCCCCTATATCCCCCCATGCCCCCCCATCTCCCCCCATGTCCCCCCCCACGTCCCCCTATGTCCCCTCATGTCCCCCCCATATCCCCCCCGTGCCCTCCCGACAACCTCCCGTGTCGCCCCCCATGTCCCCATGTCCCCATGTCCCCATGTCCCCCCATGTCCCCATGTCCCCCCATGTCCCCCCGTCCCCCCCGCGCCCCTCACCTCGCGCCACCCCCGCGGCCCCCCCGCGCCGTGCCCGCGCGCGCCGGCAGCAGCGCAGAAAGGCCTCGCGACACCCCCCGGCCTCGGGGACCCTCCGGGCGCGTTGGGGACACGTCACCCGCAGCGGCAGCGCCCGCGCCCCGTCCCGCAGCAGCGCCCCGCCACCGCGTCACCCCCTGCGCGCGGGGACACGTCACGGGGGGACACGCGGGGACACGGGGGGGACACCACGGGGGGACACGGGGACATGGGTGACACTACGGGGACACGGGGGGCACTGCGGGGGACAGGTGGGTGACAACCACAGGGACACACGGGGACAGGTGGGTGACACCATGGGGACATGGGTGACACCATGGGACAAGGGTGGCACCATGGGGACACACGGGGACATGGGTGACACTACGGGGACACGGGGGGCACTGCAGGGACAGGTGGGTGACACCACAGGGACACATGGGGACAGGTGGGTGGCACCATGGGGACATGGATGATACCATGGGACAAGGGTGGCACCACGGGGACAGGTGGGTGACACCATGGGGACACATGGGGACATGGGGGTGACACTACAGGGACGTGTGTGACACTGTGGGGACACGGGCATTGGTGGCATTATGGGGACACACGGGGACAGGTGGGTGACCCCATGGGGACATGGGTGACACCATGGGACAAGGGTGGCACCACGGGGACATGGGGGTGACACCATGGGACACACAGGGACATGGGTGACACTACGGGGACACAGGGGGCACTGTGGGGACAGGTGGGTGACACCGTGGGGACACACGGGGACATGGGGGTGACACTACGGGGATGGGGGTGACACTACGGGGACGTGGTGACACTGTGGGGACGTGGGCATTGGTGGCATTATGGGGACACACGGGGACAGGTGGGTGACACCATGGGACAAGGGTGGCACCACGGGGACAGGTGGTGACACCACGGGGACACACGGGGACATGGGTTACACTGGGGACACAGGTGACACTGTGGGGACAGGTGGGTGGCACCATGGGGACACACGGGGACACGGGGGTGACACTACGGGGATGTGGGTGACACTGTGGGGGACATGGGCATTGGTGGCATTATGGGGACACACGGGGACAGGTGGGGGACACCATGGGGACACAGAGGGTGGCAGGGGGACACGGGGACGCAGAGGGTGACAGGGGGACGTGGTGACACAGAGGGTGACAGGGGGACGCGGGGGACACTCACCCGTCTCCAGCAGCTCCCGCAGCCCCGGGGAGCGACGGGGGCGGGGGGGGGGCGAGGGACACCCGGGGGCTGGGGACGGGGACACTGTCACAGGGACACCCCCCCATGTCCCCCCCTGTCCCCGTGTCCCCACATCCCCCCATGTCCCCATGTCCCCCATATCCCCCCATGTCCCCATGTCCCCCCCTGTCCCCCTGTGTCCCCCCCTGTCCCCATATCCCCCCATGTCCCCCAATGTCCCCATGTCCCCATGTCCCCCCATGTCCCCCCGTGTCCCCCCATGTCCCCCCCATGTCCCCATGTCCCCCCGTGTCCCCATGTCCCCCATGTGCCCCATGTCCCCCCCACGTCCCCCCCATGTCCCCATCTCCCCCCATGTCCCCCAATGTCCCCCCATCTCCCCCAATGTCCCCCACGTCCCCCCCACGTCCCCCCCATGTCCCCCATGTCCCCATGTTCCCATGTCCCCCCGTGTCCCCATGTCCCCCCATGTCCCCAATGTCCCCCATCTCCCCCCATGTCCCCATGTCCCCCCGTGTCCCCATGTCCCCCATGTGCCCCATGTCCCCATGTCCCCCCCATGTCCCCCAATGTCCCCATGTCCCCATGTCCCCCCGTGTCCCCCCGTGTCCCCATGTCCCCCCATGTCCCCCAATGTCCCCATGTCCCCCCGTGTCCCCCCGTGTCCCCATGTCCCCCCATGTCCCCCCGTGTCCCCCCATCTCCCCCAATGTCCCCCACGTCCCCCCCATGTCCCCATCTCCCCCCATGTCCCCCCGTGTCCCCAGGTCCCCATGTCCCCCCCACGCCCCCCCCCATGTCCCCCATGTCCCCATGTCCCCCATGTCCCCCCGTGTCCCCCCGTGTCCCCATGTCCCCATCTCCCCCCATGTCCCCATGTCCCCATGTCCCCGTGTCCCCCCTGTCCCCCCTGTCCCCGTGTCCCCCCTGTCCCCGTGTCCCCACTCACGCGGCCCCGGGGGGGGGTCGGGCCCCCCCAGCACCAGCCCGGCCGCCCTGAACATCCCCTCGGCGTCGGGGCCCCCCCCCGGGGCCGCAGCCCAAGTCGCTGCCCCCCCAAAACCCGCCTCCACCTGGGGGGGGGACGGGGACGGGACACACAGGGGTCACCCACGCCTGTCCCCGGGGGTCCCAAGGGGGGGGGTCCCCGAGGTGTCCCCAGGGACGACGGGGGACGTTGGGCCTCGTGTGTCGCCCGTTGGGGGTGCCCAGGTTTGGGGGGTGCCGGCTTTTGGGGGGGGGTCCCTCGGGGGGGGGGGGGGGGTCGCAGGGTTTGGGGTGCTGCAGTCGGGGGTCCCAGCTTTGGGGGGTCCCAGTTTTGAACTGCGGGGGGGGGGGTCAGGGTTGGGGGTCGGGGTTGGGGTTGGGGGTCAGGGTACCTGTGGGGGGCGCAGGCGGGTTGTGGTTGGGGGTCTGGGTTGGGGGTCGGGGTTGGGGGTCGCGGTGCCCGTGGGGGTCGTGGTTGGGGGTTGGGGTTGGGGGTCGCGTACCCATGGGGGGCGCAGGCGGGTTGGTGGTCATGGTTGGGGGTCGTGGTTGTGGGTCGTGGTTGGGGGTCGTGGTTGGGGGTCGTGGTTGGGGGTCGCGGTCGAGGGGCGCAGTTGGGGGTCGTGGTTAGGGGACGCAGTTGGGGGTCGCGGTTGGGGGTCGTGGTTGGGGGTCGCGGTTGGGGGTCGGGGTTGGGGGGCGCAGTTGGGGGTCGCGGCTGGGGGGCGCAGTTGGGGGGCGCAGTTGGGGGTCGCGGTTGGGGGGCGCGTACCCGGGGGGGGCGCAGGCGGGTTGGGGGTCGCGGTTGGGGGTCGGGTTTGGGGGTCGCACTTGGGGGTCGCGGCTGGGGGGCGCGTACCCGGGGGGGGCGCAGGCGGGTTGGGGGTCAGGGTTGGGGGTCGCACTTGGGGGGCGCACTTGGGGGTCGGGGTTGGGGGGCGCGTACCCGGGGGGGGCGCAGGCGGGTTGGGGGTCGGGGCTGGGGGTTGGGGCTGGGGGGCGCAGTTGGGGGTTGCGGTTGGGGGTCGGGGTTGGGGGGCGCGGTTGGGGGTCGTGGTTGGGGGTTGGGGCTGGGGGTCGCACTTGGGGGTCGGGGTTGGGGGGCGCGTACCCGCGGGGGGCGCAGGCGGGTTGGGGGTTGCGGTTGGGGGTCGGTGTTGGGGGGTGCAGTTGGGGGTCGCACTTGGGGGTCGCGGTTGGGGGTCGCGGTTGGGGGGCGCAGTTGGGGGGCGCACTTGGGGGTCGCGGTTGGGGGTCGCGGTTGGGGGGCGCGTACCCGGGGGGGGCGCAGGCGGGTTGGGGGTCGGGGCTGGGGGTCGGGGCTGGGGGTCGCACTTGGGGGTCGCAGTTGGGGGTCGGGGTTGGGGGGGCGCGTACCCGGGGGGGGCGCAGGCGGGTTGGGGGTCGGGGCTGGGGGTCGCAGTTGGGGGGCGCACTTGGGGGTCGCACTTGGGGGTCGCGGTTGGGGGGCGCGTACCCGGGGGGGGCGCAGGCGGGTTGGGGGTCAGGGTTGGGGGTCGCGGTTGGGGGTCGCAGTTGGGGGTCGTGGTTGAGGGTCGCGGTTGGGGGTCGGGGCTGGGGGTCGCACTTGGGGGTCGCGGTTGGGGGTTGCGTACCCGGGGGGGGCGCAGGCTGGTTGGGGGTCAGAGTTAGGGGTCGGGGCTGGGGGTCGCGGTTGGGGGTCGCACTTGGGGGTCGCACTTGGGGGGCGCGGCTGGGGGGCGCGTACCCGGGGGGGGCGCAGGCGGGTTGGGGGTCGGGGCTGGGGGTCGCGGTTGGGGGTCGCACTTGGGGGTCGCGGCTGGGGGGTGCGTACCCGGGGGGGGCGCAGGTGGGTTGGGGGTCGGGGTTGGGGGGCGCGTACCCGGGGGGGTCGTGGTTGGGGGTCAGGGTTGGGGGGTGCAGTTGGGGGTCGCGGTTGGGGGTCGCACTTGGGGGTCGGGGTTGGGGGCGCGTACCCGGGGGGGGCGCAGGTGGGTTGGGGGTCGCACTTGGGGGTCGCACTTGGGGGGCGCGGTTGGGGGGCGCGTACCCGGGGGGGGCGCAGGCGGGTTGGGGGTCAGAGTTAGGGGTCGGGGCTGGGGGTTGCGGTTGGGGGTCGCACTTGGGGGTCGCGGTTGGGGGTCGCGGTTGGGGGGCGCGTACCCGGGGGGGGCGCAGGCGGGTTGGGGGTCGGGGCTGGGGGTCGGGGCTGGGGGTCGCACTTGGGGGTCGCACTTGGGGGTCGCGGCTGGGGGGCGCGTACCCGGGGGGGGCGCAGGCGGGTTGGGGGTCGGGGTTGGGGGGCGCGTACCCGGGGGGGTCGGGGTTGGGGGTTGTGGTTGGGGGTCGCGGTTGGGGGTCGCACTTGGGGGTCGCGGCTGGGGGGCGCGTACCCGGGGGGGGCGCAGGCGGTGCCGCGGCTCCAGCTCCAGGAGGGCGCCGTCGGTGGCGCCCAGGGCCAGGGCGGCCGCGGGGGCCCCCGGCAGCGTCACCGTCACCGTCACCGTCAGCGGCGTCTGGGGGCGCAGCGGGGACCCCCGCGGGGACACCCCCACCCGCACCTGCCCCCCAGCACGCCCGCCCCACGCGTCACCCCACGGCGCCACCAGTGCTCCCGCTGCCCTCCCAGTGCACCCCCCCAGTGCCCCCAGTGTCCCCAGTGCCCCCGGTTCTCCCAGTGCCCCCCAGTCACCCCAGTCCCCCCAGTCTCCCCTCCCAGTCCCTCCCAGTCCCCCCCAGTGCCCCCAGTGTCCCCAGTTCTCCCAGTCCCTCCCAGTGCCCCCAGTCCCCCCAGTGTCCCCAGTCCCTCCCAGTCCCTCCCAGTGTCCCCAGTGCCCCCAGTCCCTCCCAGTCCCGCCAGTCCCCCCCAGTTCTCCCAGTGCCCCCAGACCCCCCCAGTGCCCCCCAGTGCCCCCAGTCCCTCCCAGTCCCCCCCAGTCCCCCCAGTGTCCCCAGTGCCCCCAGTGGCCCCCAGTCTCCCCTCCCAGTTCTCCCAGTGCCCCCAGTCCCCCCAGTCCCTCCCAGTCCCCCCAGTCCCCCCAGTGTCCCCAGTGCCCCCGGTTCTCCCAGTGCCCCCCAGTGCCCCCAGTGCCCCCAGTCACCCCAGTCCCCAGTGCCCCCCAGTCCCTCCCAGTCCCCCCAGTGCCCCCAGTGTCCCCAGTGCCCCCAGTCCCTCCCAGTGCCCCCAGTGCCCCCAGTGCCTCCCAGTCCTCCCAGTCCCCCCAGTGCCCCCAGTCCCCCCCAGTTCTCCCAGTCCTCCCAGTGCCCCCAGTCCCTCCCAGTCCCCCCCAGTGCCCCCAGTGTCCCCAGTGTCCCCAGTTCTCCCAGTCTCCCCAGTGCCCCCGGTTCTCCCAGTCCCTCCCAGTCCCTCCCAGTCCCCCCCAGTGCCCCCAGTCCCTCCCAGTGTCCCCAGTCCCCCCAGTGCCCCCAGTGCCCCCAGTCCCCCCCAGTCCCTCCCAGTGCCCCCAGTCACCCCAGTCCCCAGTGCCCCCCAGTCCCTCCCAGTCCCCCCAGTGTCCCCAGTGTCCCCAGTGCCCCCAGTCCCCCCAGTCCCCCCCAGTTCCCCCAGTGCCCCCAGTCCCTCCCAGTCCCCCAGTGCCCCCAGTGCCCCCCAGTCCCTCCCAGTCCCTCCCAGTCCCCCCAGTGTCCCCAGTGTCCCCAGTGCCCCCAGTCCCTCCCAGTCCCCCCAGTGCCCCCAGTGCCCCCAGTCCCTCCCAGTCCTCCCAGTCCCCCCAGTGCCCCCAGTCCCCCCCAGTTCTCCCAGTCCTCCCAGTGCCCCCAGTCCCTCCCAGTCCCGCCAGTCCCCCCCAGTTCTCCCAGTGCCCCCAGTGCCCCCAGTCCCTCCCAGTGCCCCCAGTGCCCCCAGTGCCCCCAGTGCCCCCAGTCCCTCCCAGTGCCCCCAGTGCCCCCAGTGCCCCCAGTCCCTCCCAGTTCTCCCGGTCCTCCCAGTGCCCCCAGTCCCTCCCAGTCCCGCCAGTCCCCCCCAGTTCTCCCAGTGCCCCCAGTGCCCCCAGTCCCCCCAGTCCCCAGTCCCCCCAGTGCCCCCAGTGCCCCCAGTCCCTCCCAGTCCCCCCCAGTGCCCCCAGTGCCCCCAGTCCCCCCCAGTCCCTCCCAGTCCCCCCAGTCCCCCCCAGTGCCCCCTGTGCCCCCAGTCCCTCCCAGTCCCCCCAGTCCCCCCCAGTGCCCCCTGTGCCCCCAGTCCCTCCCAGTCCCCCCAGTCCCCAGTCCCCCCAGTCCCCCCAGTCCCCAGTCCCCCCAGTGCCCCCAGTGCCCCCAGTGCCTCCCAGTCCCTCCCAGTGCCCCCAGTGCCCCCAGTGCCCCCAGTCCCCCCAGTCCCCAGTCCCCCCAGTGCCCCCAGTGCCCCCAGTCCCTCCCAGTCCCCCCCAGTGCCCCCAGTGCCCCCAGTCCCCCCCAGTCCCTCCCAGTCCCCCCAGTCCCCCCCAGTGCCCCCTGTGCCCCCAGTCCCTCCCAGTCCCCCCAGTCCCCCCCAGTGCCCCCTGTGCCCCCAGTCCCTCCCAGTCCCCCCAGTCCCCAGTCCCCCCAGTGCCCCCAGTGCCCCCAGTGCCTCCCAGTCCCTCCCAGTGCCCCCAGTGCCCGCAGTGCCCCCAGTCCCCCCAGTGCCCCCAGTCCCCCCAGTCTCCCCTCCCAGTCCCTCCCAGTGCCCCCAGTGCCCCCAGTCCCTCCCAGTCCCTCCCAGTGCCTCCCAGTGTCCCCAGTGTCCCCAGTGCCCCCGGTTCTCCCAGTCCCCCCAGTGTTCCCAGTCCCCCCCAGTGTCCCCAGCGCCCCCAGTCCCCCCCAGTCTCCCCTCCCAGTTCTCCCAGTCCCCCCAGTGCCCCCAGTGCCCCCAGTGCCCCCAGTCCCTCCCAGTGTCCCCAGTCCCCCCAGTGCCCCCGGTTCTCCCAGTCCCCCCAGTGCTCCCAGTCCCCCCCAGTCCCTCCCAGTCCCTCCCAGTGCCCCCAGTGCCCCCAGTCCCTCCCAGTGCCCCCAGTCTCCCCTCCCAGTCCCCCCAGTCCCCAGTCCCCCCAGTGCCCCCAGTGCCCCCTGTCCCTCCCGGTCCCCCCCCAGTGCCCCCAGTGCCCCCAGTCCCCCCCAGTCCCTCCCAGTCCCCCCAGTCCCCCCCAGTGCCCCCTGTGCCCCCAGTCCCTCCCAGTCCCCCCAGTCCCCCCCAGTGCCCCCTGTGCCCCCAGTCCCTCCCAGTCCCCCCAGTCCCCAGTCCCCCCAGTGCCCCCAGTGCCCCCAGTGCCTCCCAGTCCCTCCCAGTGCCCCCAGTGCCCCCAGTGCCCCCAGTCCCCCCAGTCTCCCCTCCCAGTCCCTCCCAGTGCCCCCAGTTCCCCCAGTCCCTCCCAGTCCCTCCCAGTGCCTCCCAGTGTCCCCAGTGTCCCCAGTGCCCCCGGATCTCCCAGTCCCCCCAGTGCCCCCAGTCCCCCCAGTGCCCCCAGTCCCCCCCAGTCCCTCCCAGTCCCCCCCAGTGCCCCCAGTCCCCCCCAGTTCCCCCAGTCTCCCCTCCCAGTCCCCCCCAGTGCCCCCAGTCCCCCCCAGTGCCCCCAGTGCCCCCAGTCCCACCTGGCCGTGGCAGGTGCTGGCCACGGGCACCCCCCAGCTGGCGGCCACCAGCTGCCCCCGGGCCTGGAAGAAGGCGACGAGACGGAGCCGCGGGGCCATGGCCGGGGTCACCGGCAGCGTCACCTCCGTCACCGTCCCCCGCGGGACGCTCTGCGCCGCCAGCAGCCGCCCCCGCGCCACCGCCTGCGCCCGGCACCACGCGTGGGACACGCGCCACGGCACACGCCACCGCACGCCACGCGGCACACGGGACACGGGACACGCCACGGGACACGGGACATGGGACACGGGACATGGGACACGCCACCGCACGCCACGCGGGACACAGGACACGGGACACGGGACACGGGACACGGGACATGGGACATGGGACACGGGACATGGGATATGGGACACGCCACCCGCATGCCACGCGGGACACGGGACACGGGACACGGGACACGGGACACAGGACATGGGACATGGGACACGGGACACAGGACACGGGACAGGCAACACGGGACATGGGACACGGGACACCGGACATGGGACATGGGACACGGGACATGGGACATGGGACATGGGACACACCACCGCACGCCACACGGGACACGCCACAGCACACGCCACGGGACACGGGACACGGGACACGGGACATGGGACACAGGACATGGGACATGGGACACGGGACATGGGACACGGGACATGGGACATGGGACACGCCACCGCACACCACGCAGGACACGGGACACGGGACACGCCATGGGACACGGGACACGGGACACGGGACATGGGACACACCACCGCACGCCACGTGGGACACGCCACGGCACACGCCACGGGACACGGGACATGGGACACGGGACACGGGACACGGGACATGGGACATGGGACATGGGACAGGCAACATGGGACACGGGACATGGGACACGCCACCGCACGCCACGCGGGACACGCCACGGCACACACCACGGGACACGGGACACGGGACACGGGACACGGGACACGGGACAGGCAACACGGGACAGGTGACATGGGACATGGGACAGGCGACACAGGACACGGGACACGGGACAGGCAACATGGGACATGGGACACGGGACATGGGACACAGGACAGGCAACACAGGACATGCAACACGGGACACGCCACGGCACACGGGACACGCGACGGCACGTGACGACACGCGACATGGGACACACGACACAGGACACGGGAGACGGGAGACAGGACATGGGACACGGGACATGGGACAGGCGACACAGGACATGGGATACAGGACATGGGACAGGTGACACGGGACATGGGACACGGGACATGGGACGTGGGACACGCGACACGGGACACACGACACGGGACAGGTGACACGGGACATGGGACACGGGACACGCAACGGGGGGGGTCCCAGGGGTGTCCCAGGGGCACTGGGGGGGGTCCCATTGGGGTCCCCGGGGGTTCCCGGGGGGGGTCCCATGGGCGCCCCGGGGGGTCGTGGGGTGCGGGGGGGTCCCTGAGGGGTCCCGGGGGGGGTCCCATGGGTGCCCCGGGGGGGGGCGGGGGGGGTCCGGGGGGGGGGGGGTGTCCCAGGGGCACTGGGGGGGTCCCACTGGGGTTCCCGTGGGGGGGGTCCCATGGGTGCCCCGGGGGGGGGCGGGGGGGGTCCGGGGGGGGGGGTGTCCCAGGGGCACTGGGGGTGTCACATTGGGGTCCCCGGGGGGTCCCGGGGGGGGGTCCCATGGGTGCCCCGGGGGGTCGTGGGGTGCGGGGGGGTCCCTGAGGGGTCCCGGGGGGGGTCCCATGGGTGCCCCGGGGGGTCGTGGGGTGCGGGGGGGTCCCTGAGGGGTCCCGGGGGGGGTCCCATGGGTGCCCCGGGGGGGGGCGGGGGTCCCGGGGGGGGTCCCATGGGCGCCCCGGGGGGTCGTGGGGTGCGGGGGGGTCCCTGAGGGGTCCCGGGGGGGGGTCCCATGGGTGCCCCGGGCGGGGGGGGGTCTCACCAGCAGGTGGTAGGTGCTGGGGGCCGGGGGGGGCCCCTCGTCGCGCAGCTGGAGCCGCAGCATCTCCCCGGGGCGCAGGGGCCCCCCCGGCCCCCCCAGCAGCAG